>NW_021697802.1:317-1666 GCF_005190385.1 Monodon monoceros | reverse complement strand
GACAAAGACAAATACCGTATGCTAACACATATATATGGAATTTAAGGAAAATAATGTCATGAAGAACCTAGTGGTAAGACAGGAATAAAGACGCAGACCTACTGGAGAATGGACTTGAGGATATGGGGAGGGGGAAGGGTGAGCTGTGACAGGGCGAGAGAGAGTCATGGACATATACACACTAACAAACGTAAGGTAGATAGCTAGTGGGAAGCAGCCACATGGCACAGGGATATTGGTTCGGTGCTTTGTGACCGCCTGGAGGGGTGGGATAGGGAGGGTGGGAGGGAGGGAGATGCAAGAGGGAAAACATATGGCAACATATGTATATGTATAACTGATTCACTTTGTTATAAAGCAGAAACTAACACACCATTGTAAAGCAATTATACCCCAATAAAGATGTTAAAAAAAAAAACAAAAACCAGACAAGGATGTCACAAAGAAAGAAAACTACAGGCCAATATCACTGAGGAACATAGATGCAAAAATCCTCAACAAAACACTAGCAAACAGAATCCAACAGCACATTAAAAAGATTATACAACATGATCAAGTGGGGTTTATTCCAGGAATGCAAGGATTCTTCAATATATGCAAATTAATCAATGTGATATACCACATTAACAAATTGAAGGAGAAAAACCATATGATCATCTCAATAGATGCAGAGAAAGCTTTCGACAAAATTCAACACCCATTTATGATAAAAACCCTGCAGAAAGTAGGCATAGAGGGAACTTTCCTCAACATAATAAAGGTCATATATGACAAACCACAGCCAACATCGTCCTCAATGGTGAAAAACTGAAAGCATTTCCACTAATATCAAGAAAAAGACAAGGTTGCCCACTCTCACCACTCTTATTCAACATAGTTTTGGAAGTTTTAACCACAGAAATCAGCGAAGAAAGGGAAATAAAAGGAATCCAAATTGGAAAAGAAGAAGTAAAGCTGTCACTGTTTGCAGATGACATGATACTATACATAGAGAATCGTAAAGATGCTACCAGAAAACTACTAGAGCTAATCAATGAATTTGGTAAAGTAGCAGGATACAAAATAAATGCACAGAAATCTCTGCATTCCTATACACTAATGATGAAAAATCTGAAAGTGAAATCAAGAAAACACTCCCATTTACCATTGTAACAAAAAGAATAAAATATCTAGGAATAAACCTACCTAAGCAGACAAAAGACCTGTATGCAGAAAATTATAAGACACTGATGAAAGAAATTAAAGATGATACAAATAGATGGAGAGATATACCATGTTCTTGGGTTGGAAGAATCAACATTATGAAAATGACTCTACTACCCAAAGCAATCTACAGATTCAATGCAATC
>NW_021697802.1:0-217 GCF_005190385.1 Monodon monoceros | reverse complement strand
AACAAAAAATTTCACAATTTGTATGGAAACACAAAAGACCCCGAATAGCCAAAGCAATCTTGAGAACGAAAAACGGAGCTGGAGGAATCAGGCTCCCTGACTTCAGACTATACTACAAAGCTACAGTAATCAAGGCAGTATGGTACTGGCACAAAAACAGAAATATAGATCAATGGAACAGGATAGAAAGCCCAGAGAT
Source organism: Monodon monoceros (assembly GCF_005190385.1). NCBI lineage: Eukaryota > Metazoa > Chordata > Mammalia > Artiodactyla > Monodontidae > Monodon > Monodon monoceros. Next base: position 18 of record NW_021697802.1, on the reverse strand, counting down.
AAACCCACGCACATATGG
>NW_021697801.1:3030-4270 GCF_005190385.1 Monodon monoceros | reverse complement strand
CTGGTGTGAGGACACTCCTGCCTGGTTTCCATCGCCTTGGTGATGTGGGCCGTCTGGTTAGAGTCTGATCCTGGTTGGGTTCCTCACATTTCTGTGAGGTGGGCCCTCTGCTGTGTGGTAACTCCTGCCTGGCTTGCTCCCGTTGCCTTGGTGACGTCGGCCCTCTGGTGGCATTTGGAGCCTGCTGGTAGCCTCCTCTCCTCCGTGATGAGGGCCCTCTGGCGTCAGGCCCTAACTGCTGGGTTCCCACATTTTCTGATATGTTCTAAGTTGTGCGAGGACACTCCTGCGAGGTTCCCATCCCCATGGGGATGTGGGCCTTCTGCTTTGGGGTCCCACCGGCTGGGTTGCTCACAGTTTTATGATGTGGGCCCTCTGCTGTGAGTTCACTGTGGCCTGGATCCCATAGACTCCGTGCTCTGGGCCACCTGCTGGGAGGTTCAAACTGCTGGATTCCTCACATTTTTTATGCTGTGGGCCCTGTGTTGTTAGGCTACTCCTGCCTGCCTCCCTTGGAGCACCTTGGAAATGTGGGTCCTCTGGTTTAGGCCACATGTGCTGGGTTCCTCACCTTTCTATAATGTGGCCCCACTGGTGTGAGGACACTCCTGCCTTGTTCCGATCCCCTTGGTGATGTGGGTTCTCTGGTGAGAATCTTATCCTGGCTGGGTTCCTCACCCTTCTGTGAGGTAGGCCCTCTGCTGTGAGGTCACTCCTGCCTGACTGGCACACGTCACCTTGGCGACATGGGCCCTCAGTTGGGAGTTGGTGCCTGCTGGGAGTCTCCTCCCCTTGGTAATGAGGGACCTCTGGCGTCAGGCCCTAACTCCTGAGCTCCCAAAATTTTTTGATGTGCACCCTGTGGTGCGAGTACACTCCTGCCAGGTTCCCAACCCCATGGGAATGTGGGCCTTCTGCTCTGAGGTCCCAACGTTGTGTTGCTCAGTTTCATGATGAGAGCCCTCTGGTGTGAGTTCACTCCAGCCTGGATCCCATAGCCTCGCTGCTGCTGGCCGACTGCAGGGAGGTTCCAACTGCGGGATTCCTCACCTTTTTTCTTCGATGGGCCCTCTGTTTTGAGACTCCTCCTGCCTGCTTCACTCCAGGGCCCATGGTGATGTGTGTCCTCTGGTTTGAGGCTACGTGTGCTGGGACCCTCACCTTTCGATGATGTGGCCCCACTGGTTTGAGGACACTCCTGCCTGGTTCCTATCCCCTTGGTGATGTGGGTCTTCTGGTG
>NW_021697801.1:0-3020 GCF_005190385.1 Monodon monoceros | reverse complement strand
CACTCCTGCCTGGTTCCTATCCCCTTGGTGATGTGGGTCTTCTGGTGAGAGTGTGATCCTGGCTGGGTTCCTCACCCTTCTGTTAGGTGGGCCCTCTGCTGTGAGGTCACTCCTGCCTGGCTGGCACACCCCGCCTTCACAACGTCGGCTCTCTTGTGTCAGTTGGAGCCTGCTGGGAGCCTCCTCCCCTCGGTGATGAGGGCCCTCTGGCGTCAGGCCCTAACTGCTTGGTTCCCACATTTTCTGATACGTGCTAAGTGGTGTGAGGACACTCGTGCCATGTTCCCAACCCCATGGGAATGTGGACCTTCTGCTCTGAGGTCCCAACGGCTGGGTTGCTCACAGTTTCATGATGTGGGCCCTCTGCTGTGAGTTCACTGTGGCCTGGATCACATAGACTCGGTGCTCTGGGCCACCTGCTGGGAGGTTCCCACTGCAGAATTCCGCAGCTTTTTTATTCTATTGGCCCTGTGTTGTGAAGCTACTCCTGCCTGACTCGATCCGAGACCCATGGTGATGTGGGTCCTCTGGTTTGAGACATGTGTTGGGTACCTCAACTTTCGATGATGTGGCCCCACGGGTGTGAGGACACTCCTGCCTGGTTCCCAGCCCTTAGATGATGTGGGCACTCTGGTGAGAGTCTGATCCTGGCTGGGTACCTTACTCTTCTGTGAGGTGGGCCCTCTGATGTGAGGTCACTTCTGCCTGGTTGGCTCTCGTCGCCTTTGCAACGGGGGCCCTCTGTTGGCCACTGAAGCAGGCTGGGAGCCTCCTACCCTCTTTAATGAGGTCCCTGCAAAAATCGCATATGCCCTTTTGACCAAGGGCATCATTGTTGAGGTTCTGCCTTTTTATTATGCTTTCAAAGGACTTCCCGTTTACCTCCTGAAATCGTGTTCCTGGAATTCTGCCCCGCATTCAAGTCCTCTTCGCAGCCTTACTTCATATATTTTTGGACGATAGCTGTCATTTATAACTCTGCAGATATGTGAATGGCAGTGGCCCTGAGCTCCTTTCTTCAACTCGCTTTCTTGTGAGCTGGCGGCAAAACCACAGGATTGCTTCAGGCCCTAATCTGGTTCTGGCACGGCATGTTGAGCCTTTGGCTATTTCCTCTTCCTGGTGGGAAATGAGCGTTCCATTTACCCGTGCACACACCTACAGCTAGCCTCTCATTGGTTCTCCCTATTCCTGTTCATCTTGCGCAGAAATGGCAAACTGTGCCAAACAGGAGGTTAAAGGCACAGACTCTCCAAGTGGGGAGAGTGTTAGTAAAGGTTCTGGAATGGTGAAACTGAGTACCATGGGGCGAAAACGGAGATGCATTTAAAAATGTTTACCGGTCACACGGTGGACCATACTCTGGGTTTCCCATGCATGTTTTAGCTGAGGGAAGAATCTCTAAAACCTGGAGAGTTGGGACCCATGGAATGGGTACCATGCAGTATGACTTCAAAGGGTCTGCATTTGCTCACCAAACCTCACCAATGCTATCAGCCTGAAGTGTCCGGCATTACGTCTCACCAAGCTCTGGGTGTAGATGTGGTAAATCCAGGTTGCATCACAAGCCCTGAATGAATTATTTAAGAATTGTTCTCTATTTCACTGTCATTGTGTTTTGTTTTTGTAATTTATTTTGATAACTGGATTTATCGGATTGTCACTGCTGCGTTTATGGCACTGTACAGATGCTTGATTCTCTTACGGAGACATATAAATCCATGGGTTTTAAGATTCTTACTTGTCACGTATATTCCTAGGCGTTGAATATGTGGTGTTGAGTCCATTTCGTTGAGCAAGGAGTAGGCCTTGACTATAATACATTTGGCTTATGGAAGGGTATCTGTGGTAATTTCAATCTCTGGTTTTATGCAGCACCCCAACTCACATTTCCCCTTAAGCAAGCATAAGTTGGTTTTCTAAATTTGAGACCCTGTTCTGTTTTGTAATTCAGTTCATGTGTAACCAAGTTTACATTCCGTGTATTAGTGATATCTTATGATGTTTCTTTTTCTGCGTGACTAATTTCACTTAGAATCATCGTAGCTGAATCCACTCATTATGCTGCAAAAGGCCTGATGACATAGATTTCATTGCTGAGTGATATTCCACTGTACGTACGTATCACAACTTCTTTATCCATTTTTCACATTCTGGGACATTTAACTTGTACCGTAGACGAGGTTTTTGTAAACAGAGCAGCCCGAAACTGTGGGGTGGCTGTGTGTTTTTGCTTTTAATTTCCCTAAACTCTAGGACCATAAGTGGAAGTGCCATAGGCTGCGTCTTTTTGTTTTTTAGGTGTTTCAGGAAACACCATACACTTCTCCAGAGTGGCAGTTGGCAATTTAAATCCCGCCCATCAACATAACAAGGCTCCCTCTTCTCCATGGCCTGTCCTGCCTTTCTGGATTTACACATTTTTCAGATGGCCGTTTTGACCGGGGGGCAGTGAGACTTCATTGTAGTGCAGATTTTTTTACACGCTTGCTTGGTTGGCAAAAAGTGGCGTATGCGTTTTTCCTGAACATATTCCGGAAAAAACGCATACGCACTTTTTTGCTAACTGCATCATTGTCGACGTTTTCCCTCTGTTCCTATGCTTTAAATGCAATTCCAGTGTACCCCTTGAAATCGTTTGCCTGCAATTCTGCCCCGCATTCTAGTCCTCTTCGCAGCCTTACTTCAATATATTCTTGGACGATAGCTGTCATTTATAACTCTGCAGGTTTGTGAATTACAGTGACCCTGAGCTCCTTTCTTCAACTCACTTTCTTGTAAGCTGGCCGCAAAACCGCAGGATTGCTTCAGGACTTAATCTGGTTCCGGCACGGCACGCTGAGCCTTTGGGTATTTCTCTTCCTGGTGGGAAAGGAGCGTTAAATTTTCCCATGCAGATACCTACAGCTAGTCTCTCATTGGTTCTCCCTATTCCTGCTCATCTTGCGCAGAAATTGCAAACTGTGCCAAACAGGAGGTTAAAGGCCCTGACTCTCCAAGTGGGGAGAGTGTTAGTAAAG
>NW_021697800.1:0-9604 GCF_005190385.1 Monodon monoceros | reverse complement strand
GATCTTCCCGGACCGGGGCACGAACCCGTGTCCCCTGCATCGGCAGGCGGACTCTCAACCACTGCGCCACCAGGGAAGCCCTCCCCATCATTTTTGTGTATGTTTTCTCAATTTGGGGCACTAAAAGATTCTCCAGGCTCATCTGGCACTAAAATATTCTCCAAGATCATCATATTTCCTGCCCCATTCCTGGAATTAGCAGTTTCTCCAAGGAACCCTGGTTCCTTTTATTGGAGAATGGTATTAGAAGTCAAGATCTGGGTACTAGGTTTGCTCGTTGCTATTGGGGTGTCATTGTTTCTAGACCCTCTTAGCTTATATAGCAAGGAGATAGATATATGTGTGTGTGTACTAACCTGTGTGTACACATATCTATAAATATTTCCATATGTGACCATCTATATCTCTATTAAGCTAAATGTGAATTCATGCTGATGTCTCAACTCTAATCCACTAATAACATGGATTATTCTGGGGGAGCTTAAAAATATAGAATTTCAGGTACCATTCTAGAGCTAATAAATTAGGATAAATATTGACCTTACGTCTTTTGAAAGGCAAACACATTAACGTCATTGAATGTTTTTTTTGATTTAATACTGGAATCAATATTAAAATTATGAAAAAACATTGTAAATGTAAGTTTTACTTTATCACCATTCACAATTTGGGTAAGTATTTATCTTACTAAAACGTTGTTACCCACCTATAGTTTGGCTAATTTTAATTCCATGAGTATATGATCTAATAGAGTTTGAAAATTCTTATATTACATAACTATTGAATGTCCCAGAGTTTGAAAATTCTTACGGTATATGACTATTGAATGTCCCATTCAAGTATTAAAATCCATGATTTAAAGTTCTGAATATAGAAATAAACACTATAAGAACACAAAGATGCAAGTTGTGTTCATTCATGTTGAAAGTATCTGCCTCACTCATTTCCTCTCCTTCTCTTTCTTGTTTTCTTGCATTTTTGGTGGGCTGCAGGCTCCAGTTCCAACACCATCTTCTGAGATGATCCTGATTCCCAGAATGCCCTCGGTGCTGCTCCTGTTGCTGCCTATCTTGAGCTCTGCAAAAGCTCAGGTTAACCCAGGTAACACAGCCATTGCTCAGCCCCACGCTGGAAGACAGCTGAACACTCAAGCCCATCAATGTTCATCTTGGGAAAGGCACTGCTAAGGGGCCCAAAAGGTCATTCTTCCCTCCCTTTTTTTCCCTCCATGGTGAAACCTGGCCATAGCAGGAACAGAAATTACTATACTCTCTCTATGACATATTGTGAAAGGGCTTCTTATATGGAGTACGGTAGAATAAAAGGAAAATTTTAAAAAATGGGAGGTGGAAGAAACAAACATTTGCTTCTGCATCTTCTGGGACACCGAAGGAGAGAATTTTTCGATGACTTGGAGAAATTCTGCAGGTTGGTTTTCTAGTTACGTTTGGCTGTCCGAGGCCTGTATTTTACTTGGATGTCATGTTATGTTTTGGGGACCCTGGTCTTGTAGGATCTCAGGCAGTTTCTCTTTCCTACAGGGTGTGGCCATGCTCCAAAATAGGTATGTTAGTCCCCTTCCCCCAATTTTTTAAATTACATGTATATTTTAACTTTAAATTGAAGTATACAGTTGTATCACTTGTCTATTACCATCGTAATGCCACTTAACAACTTATGCAAAACTGATGATTTAGTCTGGTCTTTGTTGGACTATTCTTCTGGTCTCTTTTGGATTCATGCACATATCTGGGAGTAAGCTGGTTATTGGCTCATTGAGGATGGCCTTGGCTCTGACAACTGGGGCAACTTTGCTGTGCTCTCTTCCAGCAGATTAATTGCACAGCAGTGAGAGCAGAAAGGGAAACATGCAGCATGTTACAAGCCAGTGCTTGAGCCATGTTCTCTGAGATATCATTGTCCAAAGTAAGTCACGTGGCCAAGCCCAGAGTCAGAGTGGGAGAGCACAAAAAATTACACAGGGAAGGTCTGAATACCTTCAGGGAAGGGAAGGGTGAAGGGTTGAAGTCATTTTTTTCATCTTGCCACAAATATAAATATAGGAAAGTAGATATAGCATAAGTGCTCAATTTGATGAATTTTACAAACTGAGCACGTCGATCTAAGCAGTATCCAGATTAAGAAGCAGAACTGTACCAGCACTTCAGAAGCTCTCCTCACACTCTCTTTCAGTCACTTTTCCCCACCCTCACCCCGAGGGTAGTCATCATTTTGTTTTCTAACAACATAAATTCATTCTTCCTGGTTTTGTACTTTGTTTAAGTGGAGTCATCTTTTGTGTCTGGCTTCTTTCATTCAATATTTTGTTCATGACATTCATCCATATCATTGCATGCAATTGGTGACTGTCTCCATTGTTGTATATTATTATTTTATTTGAATATTTTATTTATTCAGTCTACTGTGGGTGGGAATTTGGATCATTTCCAGTTTGAGCTCATTATGAATAAAGCTTCTGTAACCCTTCTTGTAAAGGTCTTTTGATAGAGGTATATAGTCAAGTCAAAAGACTTGAGTATATACCTAGAAGTGGCTTATATGTTTCATATAATCTGTTTTTCTACGTGTGGCCAAAGAGTTTTCCAAAGTGATTTTACCAATATACCACCCCATGGCAGTGTATGAGCGTTCCAGTGGCTTCATTCTATAATTGGATTCCTGAGGGCATTTTCATTTCCTCTTCTTCCTATAGCATGAGTGTACATTTGTGAAATGCTCACCTTATTACTTTCTTATAATAAGCTTAGTTGGTGTATCCCAGATCTGAACTTTGACACCATTCTTTCATTTTTCTGCTTTGTATTCCTCTCACCTAGTTGAAGTCTGGTTGCCTCCTACTACATTTACCAAGCCCAGTGTCATTCTCCCTGCTTTGGTCTCCAAGGAAGAGTTGCTGTGAATGCACAGAATGGTAGGATGTTTTGGTGCTTGGCACGCTCATAGAGACTGGTATGACATGAGGCTATTTAAATGACTAAACCAAAAGAGCTAGCCATCTGTGTTTGACAACATCGCTGTAGCCCTGGAACAGAAAACAGGCTGTTTGAAGACAGCAAGCAGTTATCTTTAAAACGTTTTCCCCCATTCCTGGCATCAACTATTTCTGCTGGCTCTCTCTGCCAAGGAAAAAGAAATAAAGGTCTTGACTTGCAAAGAACTTTATAGGAACATGGAATATTTGAGGTATGCTGAGGGGATAATACTTCCCTCTACCATTTCTTGTATTTTACCAAGTTAAGCTGGAGACAAGCAATGGGAAGCAGTGAGTCTAGTCACAAAGCTTGGGGCTCATGCAGGCTTAGGGCTCACACACACTGATGAACTCAGAGTCGGTACATAATAAATGCATGTTGATTTAAGGATGACTTTTCAGAAGTCCTTATTGGTGTCACCGAAGGACTGAAAGTAATAGAGTAAATTCTTGGCCAGTTAGATTTTCCCCACAGGCTGGCCATTTGGTACAAATAGATGAAATGTTGGAGTTAAGTCAGGAGAATTGGGTAGTAAACAAATCTTATATACAATCTATTGTTAAATATTGAAATATGTTTTAATGGATTATTAAGTGTAAATATTGTTTGGCAAATAGTAACTGAGCTAAGCATTAAATTCAATTAATATATAAAGACTAAAACAAACACTGATTTAAGCTCATTTTGAAGATTTCACCATGGCCATTGGTCAGTGAGCCTTCTGTCTTAGTATGACTTATTCATAATAAGGATATTGAATATTTAAAAGTATCAATCTAGACAAAGAAGCAGAAGCCAACAGAGGGTGAATAATGTTGCTATTTAGAGAAATTCTCTACAATTGAGATCACAAGTGTCCTACAGTTGCCCCCCCCACGGAGGCTGCAGAGTAGTGCTAGCGTGATACAGGTCAAGGCATGAGGGCAGTTGGGCTGGTGGCTCACTGCTCTGAAGCACTGGAGTTCTGACAGTGGCAGCAAAGCAGGTAGTGGGTCAGGTGATGTTAGTAGCATTTCCAGTAGTGGCAGTGTTGAAATTGGTATTGTCACTATGGGCTGCTGTAGAAGGTTTGCAAGTCCATATGGGAAATACTGACGTACAGGTGTGTGTACATAGTCTTGAAGTGTGAAAAGTGTGCCTAGCTCTCTTCTAGCTGCAACAGTGCATCAGGGATTGGGACCTACTGACTGTCAGTTCAAGGAGGAAGTCATTGGAAAAGTTTGAGGCAGTTCCCTCTGTCAACATCTTGTCTCAGGAGAATCATTTAGCTATTGGCATCTGCATCAAAGAATCATACCAACAATTTCTGAACAACATTTCTACAAATCATTAAATGATTTGGATATTATTAGAACATTCTAATGAATGATTTGTAGTTCATTTGGAAAATAATATTTAACTCACTTAGAAAATTATTTTGAGAACAATCCTAGTTACAGCCCTGGCTTGGTTTTTTTTTTTTAATTGAAGTGTAGTTGCTATACAATATTATAGGTGTACAATGTAGTGATTCACAACTTTTTAAGATTATATTCCATTTATAGTTATTATAAAATAGTGGCTATATTCCCCATTTTGCACAGTATATCCTTGTAGCTTGTTTTATACCTAATAGTTTGCACCTTTTGATCCCCTACTCTCCCCTCTGGTAACCACTAGTTTGTTCTCTATATCTGTGAGTCTGCTTCTTTCTTGTTATATTCACTAGTTTGTTGTATTTTTTTAGATTCCACATATAAATGATATCATACAGTATTTGTCTTTGTCTGACTTATTTCGCTTAGCATAATGCCCTCCAGTTCCATTCATGTTGGTGAAATGGCAAATTTTCGTTATTTTTTATGGTTGAGTAGTATTCCATTGCATATATACACCACATCTTCTTGATCCATTCATTTGTTGAAAGACATTTAGGTTGCTTCCCTTGGCTTGGTCTTAAATTATTTGCATAACACTGCTAAGTCATTATATTTTTCTTTGTACTTTCTTAATCCTTTCACCAGTAGTAAAATGAAGTTGGATTAGGTAATGTATGAGATCCTTTGTCACAAACCTACTATGACTTAGTGGTATGGGAACTTTACTGCCCATATTGGAAGATATTGCTAGGCTTTGGGCTTGGAAACAGGGTCCCTGAACTTGCATGGCTATTCTTTGTAAGAAAGACCATTTGTCCCCAGCTCCCTGCCACTTCCCAGGCTCAAGGATCTAAAGTCTGAACTTCAGAAGAATCTTGCCTTTAAGGCTAAGCACATAGGAGATAGCTGATGAATATTTTTACAATTTAAATCCTAAAATGCTCCCTAGTGAGAGGTTGAGTCCAGAAACCTCGCCCCAGCCTAGCCTGCAGGAGCTTCATAGTACTAGAAGCCACCTTCTCTAGGGCATCTTTTTCTCTAGAGGTGGGTCCAAGAGGAAACCTTTTAGACAGAAGAAATAGCACAAGCAATGGCTGGGAGGGAGAGAGAGTACACATGCAGGGTGATGAGCAAAGGACCCAATAGCGCAGTTTTCCATCCTCCGGTAGGGTCCGTGGGTCAAGAACCCTCTTTCTTAACTTGGGCTGGGGCTACTGGACTTAATAAGAGAGCCAAGGCTACCTCCATGGGAAATGGACACCTCTAGACTCCACAATGAAGGACAAGAATACTCCTGGCTATTGAAGTTGTTTGATCAGTCACCAGGGTCAGGCTCCTTCAGAATGTATAAAACCGGTGTTTCAGTGGACGTTAAGGGTCCAGAGCCTTGTGGAGTTCCAGGTAGGAGGAAGTAATAGAAGTAACCTTGTTATTCTGAAAACCTAGTCCTGAAAACCTGAAGTCCTGAGGACTCACTCAGCCAACTAGATCACTGCTGTATGTGAAGAGCACAGGGGCAATTGTCCCCACTCTCCTGACTTGGCTTGTGACAACTACTTGTGGTTGGAAAAGGGAGAAACACCTCTTCTCCCCAACAGGCAACCCAGGCATTTAGGATCCATGGTACAGAGCCAGGGCAGGGCAGTGCTGGGACTTCCCATTTCCATCCTGGATTTTCCCCTCATAGGAAGCAGGCAACTTGCTAGCAGTTCAGAGCTCTGAGGTGGGGCAGTCCTCCTTTGGTATCTAGAATGTTCCCACTTTGAAAGGAGGAACAAAGACATTAAGGGTTTGAGATTCAGAGAGGAGTTCTCCTACTGGCTCCAAATTGGTTTTCGGTTCATCCCTGTGGTTTTATTCTTTCCAGCATCAGTCCTGCATTCAGTGAGTTCTTAGGGTCTAGGGACCTAGAATCCTAGGCTATTCATGCTGCAATGAACCTTAGAGATATTTAAGTCCTTCCTTCTCATTTTACAGATAAAGGAACTGGGCGTCAAAGGGGGTGAATGATTTGTCCATGACTGCACACATAGCTAATGGCAAAGCAGGGACCCCCAGCTCCTGTCTCCCAGCCCCAGGTTTCTTCCACCAGACTACCCACTCCTCTGGGAGCCATTTGAGGAAATGATCTTTCTCTAATAATCATGTATAGCTGGGCAGCCTCATGGTTTCCTTTCTGTGACTTCTGATGTACATTTATGGGGGTGAGAGGTAATTTGGGTTTGAGGGACAGCCTGAAGCCAAGGAATAGGGTAAGACAACAGGATCCTATAGAGGTCACACTTGGAACCTCGCTCTTGTTAGCACACTCAGCAAGCAAGGCTAGAGCTAGAAGCCCTTCAGGACCAACTCACCCTTGCAAAGAAACCAAAGTACTGGAGATGCTATGGTGCTTTCTGCACAGAGTTGTCCCCTTCTCCCCACTCCCTCGTCTCCCACCAAGGCTGATACCTGCTACATTACCAACACACGTTTCCATACTGAAAAATCATTTCTGTTTCCCAGGGTTCTCATTATTCATTTTCTCCAGAGATGTGCTGAGAGGGTTTATGGGGCCTTAACTGTTAATCAGAATGTGGTGCTAGTTCCACGTTTCTGAAACCAGGCCTGAGGTGCTAAGGCTGTGTGTTTGTACGTATGTGTACATGTGTACTTCATATGGCTTGAGCAGGGCCCTGGGAAGGCACCTCCTGGGTTGAATTTCTCGTAAGTGAGCAATGCTAGCTGCTGCCCAGATGGGCTCTTTCTTGCTTGTATGTTTGTTTGTCGAGTCTAGCCTCAGGGTGGCCTTTGGTATCCTTCCTGCCAGTAAAAGGATCTCTCTCTGGGGATAACAGGAACTCATTTGCCTCTTAAGCACTCTTAGTTGTGCCAAATGGGGGAAAAGAGAATGCAAATTTTGAAGAAGAATACCAACTCATATTTAATGAGCACTTAATATATTCCTGGTACCATTCTAAGTGGCGTCAACAAATATAATCTTCACAGTCATCTTATGAAGTAGGTGGTATTGTTATTCCAGTTTCACTGAGGGGAAATTGAGGCCCAGGAACATTAGGTAGCTCAAGATTATAGACCTAGCCAAGTGGCAGAGCTGGGATGTGATCCTCCTCCGGGGAGCACATTCTTGACCTCTGTGCTCTACTGCCTCCTGGAGTGTTAGACTCATTTTATGTTTGTGCTACCCAATCACATCAAGTCTCCAATGTCAGGCTGGCTGAGATGGTGAAGGTATGAGAGTGACCCAGAGATAAAGGAATTTGCCAGTCTCAGCGAAAAAAGGAAGGGATGAGCTCAAGTAGCAAAAACAAGAGGGTGGAGGTGGTTGTCACCGAGGGGTCATAGGGCAAAGATGAGGTCAAGGTGTTGCCAAAAACAGGAACCACATGATTTTGGGATCCTCGGTATGTGACAAGTGCTTTCTGATCAAAGGCTTTGCCTTCACCCAGTGATAACAAAATGCTGTGCCAATGTCTTCCCTCCCAGGATGCACGTTCCTTTTGCTGTAAAATTTCAACAAATCTGGGATCAGGACATTCTAAAATCTAAACAAGCCATAAGCTTCTCTGGGCCCTCTTTCTAGATTGTCCCCTAAATTGGTGTTTCTTCTTGACCCTGAGGTCGTATTACAGACAGCGTGGAGAGTATGTGCTGACAGCAGAGCGTGACGACGACAAAGACGGTGAAGAGACCACGGCAACTGAGAGGTCTAGATTCTAGTTCCAGCTCTGTCACTATCTAGCTTAGTGACTTAGCTAACTCTCTGCACCTCACTTTGCTCCCTTATAAAATGGGAAGAATAAACTCTGCTTTCTGCCCTTCACAGGGTTACTACAGGGAGACCAAATGAGATAATGAAGTCAATGGGCTTTGGAAAGTTATATGCAAATATCAAGGGTTGTGATTTGTTACTTTTGGAAGAGAAGGAAATTAAAATAACCCAAACACTATAAAACAATAGTTTCTATCAAGCAGATGTTGGAGGAGGAAAGAGAAAAAGCGTTCATTAGTGACTGTTATCGTCTCTTGTGGTCTCCAAGAGAGACTCAAGTTACCTTTGGAGAATAGGGGTTTCTAACAACCCTGAACTCCGGCCATCCTAATTCCAAGGGATTCAGGGCCATGTGCCCAGGCTGAGCATATCCATGACGGTGTATTTTTTCTGGGGAGAATAGTGTGATTGTTGACTTAGCTCTTGGTCTTAGCCAACAGGACTCTGAAGAGCATGGATGTGGTAAGATAGCCCTCCCAGAATTTTTCAGTGGTTTGGACGCATACACAGTAAAGCAAAAGTTAAGACATTCAAAACAATGAGGGTTTTGGAGTGGGGGGGGGCTTAAGTGGGAGGTGATGAGTTGTTAAAAAGTATGCAACTTCTTTTTTTCCTGCTTCACAGATGTTTATGACTTTGGCTATTGTCTTATTTGGTGTGGTCGATCTCTTGTGTCCTCATGACAGACACCTATCACAGTGCTTGGCCTATAGAGGCAATCAATAAATATTTGAGGAATAAAAAGAAGGCAGGGAAGAAGGGAAGTTAAGAAGCTCCCAGGCTTCTCTGTTTTTTTCTACAAAAATGGATCTAAATTATGCCATGTGAGACTTGATCTCACAAAGATGTTCAGAAGCTGAGAAGAGCCCATACGATATCATCCCTTTAAGTGACGGGAGCGCAAAGTAGAAGGATGATAGACTGAAGTTCCCTGAGCTGCAGCTACTAATGTGCAGTAAAGAGGTCCAGCCTCTGATGTCCGAGGGCTGAGAGCCCTTCGCCTTGCAGAGGTAGAGTGCAGCCTCTGCTTATTCCTGAAAGCTTAAGGTCTCCCTCCTTTGGCCTGTGGGCAGAGCATTTTAGTGGATATAAATAAAGAAAAATGTGCTTAAGTTTACCCAAATATGTGTAAAGCTTTTACTCTTGACTTTTCAAGGGAGGGATTCAGATTTAATCTTTTGGGTGCTGTAAGCTGCAGCCGATATACAAGGTCTAACAATGAAGAGTATCTTCTATGTATAAGCATCGCTAACTTAAGAAATGGTTCATCCTGGCATAAGAGAAGCCCTGCCTATGGGGACAGGCTAAAACCACCTTGAAAAAGCTATAATATTAGTTTGTTTGTTTTTAGTAGGTTAGACCAATACTTAGGACTTTGTCATAGCTTTTCTTATTGAGGAACTTGCTCAATAGTGATGGATGGCTATCCTACTACTACTACTACTACTATAGTACTAGTACTGCTACTGCTACTACTACTA
>NW_021697799.1:1760178-1771518 GCF_005190385.1 Monodon monoceros | reverse complement strand
TGGGGGTTCCTCCCGTCTCTTTGGGTGTCCGGGTCTCCCACCAGCAGCGGGCAGGCGCCCTAGTTGTTGGGAGACACTAACTCGGTGTCTTCCCACACCATCATCTTCTCTTTTCTTTTATTTTCTATCCTTTCCTTCCCTTTCTTTCCCTTCCCTTCCCTTCCCTTTCCTCCCTTCCCTTTCCTTTCCTTTCTTATTTTTTTTTGTCTAGTTTTGAAGGGACTTAGAAATTCACAAAAGTATTATAAGTGAATGGATACAGGATTCATACCTGTGACACTGTCACCTGTATAGATCAAATGTATTCAGTTAAACTGCCATTTCTCAATGTTAAGAGGGAAGAAAAAGTATTTATTTTTTATTCTATTCATGGTAGCACAGTGAAAAACAAACAAACAAAAATTCACAAACCTTTCTTAGCGCTTTGCAAACAAAGAGTAAAATTACAGAAATGTGCAATGGAGCAGCATGACCAAGTCACAGTTCATGGCAATTAGTGAGGATGATTGTGCTTGCTCTCTCCAGGAGATATCACTAAAGAGATTGGCAAGTACATGCTTCACCTATTTGTGGCAAAATATATAATTGGGGGTGATGCAACTAGCAAGGGAGATGTAAAGCTTCACTCATACTGAAAATATATTTGTCTGTTTTAACTGCATTCTTCCTCTGAGTAAAGAGAAAAAAGAAAAAAAAACATTGGGTAGCTTAATTTATATGAATGATTATTTTTTGTAACTGTTAGTTAAGGAAGACCACTTTTATCCACATTTATAGAAGTATCACTGGAAAGGGGAGTCCTTGCTGTTGTATACTGAGATGGAAGAATTTTCTCTTTTCCAAAGAGAAGTCTTATATATTTTATTAGAGTCTCAGGGCAAAAGTCTGCTTGTAAGGTTTCAACATATTATTTATGCATTTACTTCCTTGAATATAAAGGAACATAAATATATTCACTTGGTATAGCAGAAAGCTTATCTAGTTATCCATTTCAAGTTATCAACCTTTTTTTTTAAAACATCTTTATTGGACTATAATTGCTTTACAATGTTGTGTTAGTTTCTGCTTTATAACAAAGTGAATCAGCTATACATATATCCCCATATCTCCTCCCTCTTGTGTCTCCCTCCCACCATCCCTATCCCACCTCTCTGTGTGGTCACAAAGCACTGAGCTGATCTGCCTGTGCTATGCGGCTGCTTCCCACTAGCTATCATTTACATCTGGTAGTATATATAATTCCACGGCACTCTCTCACTTTGTCCCAGCTTACCTTTCCCCTCCCCGTGTCCTCAAGTCCATTCTCTACATTTGTGTCTTTATTCCTGGCTTGCCCCTATGTTCTTCATAACCTTCTTTTTTTTTTTTTTTTAGATTCCATATATATATGTGTTAGCATACAGTATTTGTTTTTCTCTTTCTGACTTACTTCACTTTGTATGACAGACCCTATGTCCATCCAAATCACTACAAATATCTCAATTTCATTTCTTTTTATGGTTGAGTAATATTCCATTGTATATATGTGCTATGTCTTCTTTATCCATTCATCTGTCAATGGACACTTAGCTTGGTTCCATGTCTTGACTATTGTAAAGAGTGCTGCAATGAACATTGTGGTACATGACTCTTTTTGAATTATGTTTTTCTCAGGGTATATGCCCAGTAGTGAGATTGCTGGCTTGTATCGTAGTTCTATTTTTAGTTTTTTAAGGAACCTCCATACTGTTCTTCATAATGGCTGTATCAATTCACTTTCCCACCAACAGTGCAAGAGGGTTCCCTTTTCTCCACACCCTCTCCAGTATTTATTGTTTGTAGATTTTTTGATGATGGCCATTCTGACTGGTGATACCTCATTGTAGTTTTGATTTTCATTTCTCTAATGATTAGAGATGTTGAGCATTCTTTCATGTGTTTGCTGGCAATCTTTATTATTTCTTTGGAGAAATGCCTATTTAGGTCTTCTGCCCATTTTTCAATTGGGTTGTTTGTTCTTTTAATATTGAGCTGCATGCACTGCTTATAAATTTTGGAGATTAATCCTTTGTCAGATGCTTCATTTGAAAATATTTTCTTCCATTCTGAGGGTTGTCTTTTTGCCTTGCTTATGGTTTCCTTTGCTGTGAAAAAACTTTTAAGTTTCATTAGGCCCCATTTGTTTATTTTTGTTTTTATTTGCATTTCTCTAGGAGGTGGGTCAAAAAGGATCTTGCTGTGATTTATGTCATAGAGTGTTCTGTCATGTTTTCCTCTAAGAGTTTTTTAGTGTCTGGCCTTATATTTAGGTCTTTAGTCCATTTTGAGATTATTCTTGTGTATGTGTTAGGGAGTGTTCTAATTTAATTCTTTTACAGGTAGCTGTCCAGTTTTCCCAGAATCACATATTGAAGAGGCTGTCTTTTCTCCATTGTATATTCTTGCCTCCTTTATCAAAAATGTTGACCATATGTGCATGGGTTTATCTCTGGGCTTTCTATCCTGTTCCATTGATAAATATTTCTGTTTTTATGCCAGTACCATACTATCTAGATTACTGTAGCTTTGTAGTATAGTTGGAAGACAGGGAGCCAGATTCCTCCAGCTCCGTTTTTCTTTCACAAGATTGCTTTTGCTGTTAGGGGTATTTTGTGTTCTTTTTCATTTATTTCTGATCTGAACTTTATGATTTCTTTCCTTCTGCTAATTTTGGGGATTTTTTTTGTTCTTTCTCTAATTCCTTTAGGTGTAAGTTTAGGTTTTTTACTTGAGATGTTTCTTGTTTCTTGAGGTAGGATTGTATTGCTATAATCTTCCCTCTAAGAACTGCTTTTGCAACATCCCACAGGTTTTCGGTCATCGTGTTTTCATTGTCATTTGCTTCTAATTATTTTTTGATTTCCTCTTTGATTTCTTCAGTAATCCCTCCGTTATTAAGTAGTGTATTGTTTAGTCCCCATGTGTTCGTATTTTTTACAGATTTTTTTCCTATAATTGATATCTAGTCTCATAGGGCTGTGGTCCAAAAAGATACATGATAGGATTTCAATTTTCTTAAATTTACCAAGGCTTGATTTGTGACCCAAGATATGATCTATCCTGGGGAATGTTCCATGAGCACTTGAGAAGCATGTATATTCTGTTTCATTTGGATGGAATGTCCTATAAATATCAATTAAGTCCATCTTGTTTAGTGTATCATTTAAAGCTTGTGTTTCCTTATTTATTTTCATTTTGGAAGATCTGTCCATTGGTGTATGGTGTCAATGTCCCCTACTCTTATTGTGTTACTGTCAATTTCCCCTTTTATGGCTGTTTACATTTGCCTTGTGTACTGTGGTGCTCCTATGTTGGGTGCATAGATATTTACAATTGTTATATCTTCTTCTTGGATTAATCCTTTGACCATTATGTAGTGTCTTTATTTTAAAGTCTATTTTGTCTGATATGAGAATTGCTATTCCAGCTTTCTTCTGATTTCTATTTGCATGGAATATCATTTTCCATCCTCTCCCTTTCAGTCTGTATGTGTCCCTATGTCTGAAGTTGGTCTCTTCTAGACAGCATACACATGGGTCTTCTTTGTGCATCCATTCAGCCAGTCTTTTGGTTGGATCATTTAATCCATTTACTTTTAAGGTAGTTATCAATATGTATGTTCCTATTTCCATTTTCTTAATTGTTTTCGGTTTGTTATTGTAGGTCTTTACCTTCTCTTGTGTTTCCTGCCTAGAGAAGTTGCTTTAGCATTTGTTATAATGCTGGTTTGGTGGTGATTAATTTTCTTAGCTTTTGCTTGTCTGTGAAGGTTTTAAGTTCTCTGTCAAATCTGAATGAGATCCTTGCTGGATAGAGTAATCTTGGTTGTAGATTTTTCCCTTTCATCACTTTAAATTTGTCCTGCCAGTCCTCTCGCTTGCAGAGTTTCTGCTGAAAGATCAGCTGTTAACCTTATGGGGATTCCCTTATGTGTTACTTGTTGTTTTTCCCTTGCTGCTTTTAATATTTGTTCTTTGTATTTAATTTTTGATTGTTTGATTAATATGTCTCTTGGCATGTTTCTCCTTGGATTTATCCTGTGTGGGACTCTCTGTGCTTCCTGGACTTGATTAACTATTTCCTTTCCCATTTTAGGGAAGTTTTCAACTATAATTTCTTCAAATATTTTCCCTGTCCCTTTCTTTTTCTCTTCTTCTTCTGGGACCCCTATAATTCGAACGTTGGTGTGTTTAATGTTGCCCAGAAGTTTCTAAGACTGTCCTCAATTCTTTTCATTCATTTTTCTTTATTCTGAGCTGCAGTAGTTATTTCCACTATTTTGTCTTCCAGGTCACTTATCTGTTCTTTTGCCTCAGTTATTCTGCTATTGATTTGTCCTAGAGAATTTTTAATTTCATATATTTTGTTGGTCATCATTGTTTGTTTGTTCTTTAGTTCTTCTAGGTCTTTTTAAACATTTTTTGTATTTTCTGCTTTCTATTTCCAAGATTTTAGATCATCTTTACTGTCATTACTCTGAATTCTTTTTCAGGTAGACTGCCTATTTCCTCTTCATTTGTTTGGTCTGGTCATTTTTTTCCTTGCTCCTTCATCTGCTGTGGGTTTCTCTGTCTTCTTATTTTGCTTAATTTACTGTGTTTGGGGGTCTCTTTTCCACAGGCAGCTGGTCCATAGTTCCCGTTGTTTTTGGTGTCTGCCCCCAGTGGCTAAGTTTGGTTCAGTGGGTTCTGTAGACTTCCTGGTGGAGGAGACTAGTGCCAGTGTTCAGTTGGATGAGGTTGGATATTGTCTTTCTGGTGGGCAGGACCACATCCGCTGGTGTGTTTTGGGGTGTCTGTGACCTTATTATGAATTTAGGCAGCCTTTCTACTAATGGTGGGGTTGTGTTTCTGTCTTGCTAATTTTTTGGCTTAGGGTGCCCAGCACTGTAGCTTGCTTGTCGTTGACTGGAGTTGGGTCTTAACGTTGAAATGGAGATTTCTGGGAGAGCTTTTTGATATTACGTGGAGTGGGAGGTGTCTTGTGGGCCAGTGTCCTGAACTCAGCTCTCCCACCTCAGAGGCAAGGCCTGACACCCGGCTGGAGCACTGAGACCCTGTCAGCCACACAGCTCAGAAGAAAATGGAGAAAAAAGAAAGAAAGGAAGAATAAAATAATTTTTAAAATAAATAAAACTATTAAAAATAAAAAATAAAGAAGAGAGAAACAAAACCAAAAAACAAATCCACCAATTATAACCAGTGTTAAAAACTATACAAAAAAATAATAATAGCAAAAGAGAAAATAATGACAAAAACCAGAGAGATAGAACACAGAACAAATGGTAAACACAAAGCTATACAGACAAAAACACACAAAGGAGCATACACATACACACTCACAAAAAGAGAAGAAGGAAGAAAATATAATATTGCTCCCAAATTCCACTGCCTCAATTTTGGGTTGATTCGTAATCTGTTCTTGTATTCCACAGATGCAGCGTACATCAATTTGATTGTGGAGATTTAACCTGCTGCTCCTGAAGCTGCTGGGAGAGATTTCTCTTTCTCTTCTTTGTTTGCACAGCTCCTGGGGCTCAGCTTTGGTTTTGGCCCCACCTCTGTGTGTAGGTCTCATGAGGGAGTCTGTCCCTCACTCAGCCAGGATGGGGCTGGCAGCAGCTGATTAGGGGGTTCTGGCTCACTCAGACCAGAAGAAGGGAGGGAATGGAATGCAGGGCAAGCCTGTGGTGGCAGAGGCCAGCGTGACCTTGCAACTGGCTGAGGTGTGCCGTTTGTTCTCCAGGGGAAATTGTTCCTGTATCACCAGACGGTGGCAGAGGTGGGCTGCACAGCCTCCTGGAATGGGAGGTGTGGATAGTGACCTGTGCTTGCACACAGGCTTCTTGGTGGCTGAAGCAGCAGTATTAGGATTTCCTGCCCATCTCTGGTGTCTGTGCTGATAGCCGTGGCTGGGGCCCACCTCTGGAGCTTGTTTAGGCAGTGCTCTGAATCCCCTCTCCTCTTGCACCCCAAAACAATTGTCTCTTGCCTCTTAGACAGGTCCAAACTTTTTCCCAGACTCCCTCCAGGCTAGCTGTGGCACAGTAGACCTCTTTAGGCTGTGTTCAGGCAGCCAACCCCAGTCCTCTCACTGAGATCTGACCTCCGAAGCCTGAGCCTCAGCTCCCAGCCCCCACCCGTCCCGACCGGCAGATGAGCAGATAAGCTTCTTGGGCTGGTGGGTGCTGGTTGTCAGCACCAATCCTCTGTGAGGGAATCTCTCCGCTTTGCCCTCTGCACCCCTGTTGCTGAGCTCTCCTCCGTGGTTCTGAAGCTTCCCCCTCCCCCATCCCCACCCCCATCTCCACCAGTGAAATGGCTTCCTAGTGTGTGGAAACGTTTCCTCCTTCACAGCTCCCTCCCAGTTGCTCAGGTCCCATCCCTATTCTTTTTCTGTTTTCTTTTGCCCTACCCAGGTATGTGGGGAGTTTCTTGCCTTTTGGGAAGTCTGAGGTCTTCTGCCTGCATTCAGTAGGTGTTCTGTAGGAGTTGTTCCACATGTAGATATGTTTCTGATGTATTTGTGGGGAGGAAGGTGATCTCCACGGCTTACTCTTCCACCATCTTGAAGGTTTCTATCAATCTCTTTAACACATTTGTGACTCAGCTTTATAATAGTGATTACAGATTTTATCTATGAGATTTTATTCATACTTCTACAAATATTTTAATGTAGATATTGCCATAGGAGAGCATATATTGTATTGATTGCAATATAAATGTCAGAATCAAAGACTATATTTAGGCTTTCAAAAACCACAGGACTAATTTTACCTGATGTACTTAATCAACTTAAAAATTTAGAAGTAGTTCTATTGTTTTTTCTCTTTTTGTATTTCTCAAAAAATGTGAATTGATTGAAACTTTATTTAGATATACCTAGAGACAACTGAATATCATAAATTTAAAAATTATTTACTGTCATACTATTTGTCTTTCATTACTCTACATTAGCACCTGTCATATTGCTTAAGATAGGGAGGACTTCAATAGATATCTGCTTCTCTAATAAGTGAATTAATAAAGTATATAGTCACATTCATAGAAATTAATTTAGACTTGCTCATCATCATCTCATAATTCTTATATGGGCTGAACAAAAAATTGGTGACAAGGAAAATTTGTTTTTTAATTATTTGAAAGTCAGTGAGATTTTCTACAGGAATATATCACCACATCTCTGTGTCACCATTATTATTTGTATCAATTCCTCTTTCAATTTGAGGAAACTGAGCTGAAAATTACTAATATTAAGAGTTTTTCTTGTTAAATATAAATCTTGAGCAAATTATCAGGAAATATTTTGTTTCTGCTTGTTTTTCATCAAGGTAATTATCTTATACATGATAAATGATTTGACATTTATTAAAGCCTCTAGTGCATCAATAGCATGATAATATCATGTGTAAGTTTTACATATTTTATAACAAATAAGAGTAACTTTTCATTATTCATAAATTTACCTAAATATCAATTAAATTTTCAAATTTATTTCAGTAAATTAGTATATAGATTTCTCATGTGTATGATGACACAAAAGAAACTTAGATAGAAAATAGTGACATTTATCATAGGTGTGTTTAATTTAGGTGACTATGATTATATGTATTAGAGAGAGAGGGAGAGAGAGAGAGGAAGGTCTAAATAGAGTGTAGAGGAGAGAGATATTTAAATAGAGTGGACAGGTTGACATGTAAATTACTCAATGAGCTTATGCTAGTGAGTAGGCATGAGAAGGAAGACAGAAAACTGCTTTCTATTGGTTAAATTCAACAGCAGCAAGACCTGTAATGGTTTGAGCATCTCACAATGCAGTGTATAATATAGAGTGTTCACATGTACATTACAGATTTTTCATATCACTTGCTTACTAATTTTACCTCTAACCATTTTAAGAAACTTCAATGCCAGAAGATAAACTAACTGTAGAACCTAATTAATAGGGTTCTTTATGGTTGACTTATGTGACTTTTAGAAAGATTTTTCTTATACTAATTCATTTTCCATACTTGTGTACTTCCATACTCAAGCTTACTTTCCACCTTTACACTTGTATTTATAACTCTAAGCTACCTTCTAAGGCAAGTGCATATTTCTAAATTTTAAAAATCTCTTATTTATTAAAAAAGCCAGAATAATATAGTATTATATTCTCTATATTCTTGAAGAAAACATTCTATTGTTATACTGAAATGAAAAAAGAGAGAGCTATTTTAAGTAGTGTCTTGATTACTAATTAATAAATTACCATAGTGGTCCCCAAAATTCTTTTCATCACTCTGACAAACTTGAGAAATATTTCACAGTTCCCATTATGCAAGTAATTTTCAAATGGGAATTAAGCACTCTGAAATGAATATTAGAAAAGTGAAAGGACAGAGAACTATAACTAGGGAGAAGACTTCTCAAGTGATTCTTACACATTTTAGGGGAGTTCTCTTAAGAATCATTGACAGGAAAAGATTGGCATATGTGCTGCATAATTGATTCACATGCACACACACACATTTAAGAAAGAAGAATGACAGTAAGGAGGAAAGGGGACAAAATACAATGAAAGGCAAAAACACACAAATCAAATATTGAATAGTTTATAGCTTTGTCTAGTGGTAACTTATTTGTATCATCTGACCCATCTCTCTCAGATACTTTATGAAAATGTCTAAAGTGAAGGAATTTATGATAGATTCTTAATTGGAGGCCAGAGGCCCAAGGAAGTAACATTGGCTGTGTGGCCCTTGCTGCTTTGCACTTTTCCCTAATACTTAAACTACCCAGCCACTCACATTCTATTTTAAATATCTTATCATACAATTGCAATAAAATACATGAAATATTTATTCCTGTTAAGTAAATTATTAACAGCAAAACAAGTTAAAAACTCTCCAGGCTTCAAGGCAGATGATATATCCATGGACACCAAACAATAAGCATAAAATAGAAGACTTTATGCATATGATAATGACATTTCATCTTGTCTCTTTAGCATTCAAAATCTTACAAATATTTGATGTCACTTTGGCTTAGGATTTATTAAGATTGCTGTCTTTTCTATTTACCCACAAAAGAATTTGCCAGAATATTAAAATCAACAATGCCATGGATTTTAAACTAACTACAAGAGATAAAGTCCAAGAAAACCTTAATATTTCTGTCAGCTTGACTAAACCTCAGGCAGGCTTCTTGCTGCTGTTAGGTTCCTGACCTTTTCTCATAGCAGCTCTTACAGATTCCAAATGGCCTAACCACAGAGGTCCCTCCTCTTCCATTTCTTAAACTATTTACTTGAGAAAACTTGTCTTTCTTTGTGCCTTGAAGTGTATGTAAATTCTTTCAAAAAGTTTCTTGCTGGTTTTACAATCCAGGGATATCTTTTTCAAGGACCCAGGAACCATCACTTTGAAATGTAAATATCGATCAAGATAGTGTTCCCATGTGCCAGTTTCTCTAGGAGGGTAAGGAACCAAACTCTTATGACCGCCTTGCTTCAATTAGTAAAACTTCCTCCTGTCATGAGATAACTGGATAAGGCCAATTAGCAAACATAGACAGCCTTACAATTCCCTCCACCCCAGCTCTTAAAAACTCTTCTGCCCTTTTTTCTGTGGAGTTGAATTCAGAACACACTCTGGTCTCCCTCTAATTGCAATAACCTTGAATAAGTTCTTCCTTACCTGTTTACTTTTTCCAGTGAAACCTTTTCTTTGATAGTTATTTTCAAGGTTTATAGAATACTTTGGTATATTAAAAACCCAAAAGAAATTTAAGTCTTGCTGTCCTCTGAATTCTAATGAAGAGCATAATTTATTTGAAACCCATCAATGTTACGATTATTCATATATTTATATATATTTTGTATTAATAAAATTATATTATTGATTTAAAAATAAATCTTTAGTGAATTTTCAAATTTTAAACAATTTCATTGAATATAAGTATCTGTATAAAAACTGGTAATAGGAGCTGAGATTTAATAAATAATTTGTCATGCAATATAAATTGTGCCTGTTTTCACACATTGCCAAATGGTATTCTTGTATCTCCCTGTAAAGGAGATACTATTATCATTCCAACAGAAAACTGAGGTTTAGACTAGTTAAGAAAATTGACAGAGGTCACACACTTTGTGAATTTTGAGCCTGAACAAACTTGAAGCCTGAAGTTTTCTATGATTTTGTTTATTTGTAGGGGTAATTATGGTATTTTACAATCATTTTTGGTTATTTCTATAATGATTACATCAGAACATATTCATCTCAGAAATGCCATCTCATTAACTGTACACACATTTGTTTATTCTAGGAATGATGTTTTCCACGTATATTCATTCTGCAAATATCTGACATTGCACATTTAAGGCTCAACTTTGTTTAATTATTTCTAATTAAAATTATCTTAGTTAAAAATACTTTTAAAAATGATACAATGCTACTTTCCATTTATTCTAGTTATATTTCAATGATATTATTTTTTAATGGTGTGTGATCTTTGATTCATATAAAGTGGTTTGTCCCTACATTAAATGAGTCCAAATTGCTGTTGATGTTTTGCTGTGCAGATTGATAACATATTCAATTTTTCTTCTTTTCAGGTTTTATAAGCACTATCAAATAAACATGTTCCAGCTATGAGTCTACCATTCACAATAAGTAGGTTAAGATTGAAAAAGCTAAATAACCATTTTGTGTGAAAGGTAACCCTAATTAATATATTAAGTGAATGTCTGTGGTTTAAAACCATCTATGTATTTTCTTTGGCATATATATATACATATATACATATATATATATATGTATATATATATAAAAACCCTAACCTAATTATATACAATACATATAGGCTTGAGGCAAATGAAATTGAGTTTCAATCCTCTCTAATACATAGTTTCATGTGCCACAAATTTTCACATATACCAAAGAATCTTCCACATAATGGAATTAAAAATAATAATAAACTTTCTATACAATAAGGTTATTTAAGATTAATTTACAATACAATACTATTCTCTATTTGTTTTTATCTTTACTTACTTTATTTTGCATCAGTTTTTTGAATTTGTATAAAAATCAAATATATCTTGTATAGTCAGTCCTCTTTCACTTGCAACTAATAGAAATTCACTTCTAAGAAGCCAAAACAACAGAAGGCAATTATATTTCTTAATTAAACAAAAAAGAAAAACAAAACATGATATCAGAAGTGGCTAGCCCAAAGTTTTTAATGAAATCAGGGACTTTTTATTCTCTTATCTCTGTTTTTCTCTGATGGTTTTATGATCTCAAGTCAGCTGGATTCATGGCTGGCTATTTCCTAAGTTTAT